>NC_057803.1:667895276-667896835 GCF_018294505.1 Triticum aestivum
GTGTTTCATATATATTGTGCTATAGCTAGCTAATTAATAGAGAGAAGTGTCCTCTCTTTTGTCCGTGCTTGGTCAACGCTACGTACCATACATACGTATAGAGAGGACTAGCTAGACACGCTAGCTAGCTAGTAAGCAAACAGAAGATCGTCATGACCATATATGCATACAGAGAGAAGTGATATCGACCACCTCTCCTTCTCCGAGAGATTGGTCGAACAACAAGTTCTCGTATATCTATCCGACACTACCGGCTACATATATACAATAATTATCTTTTACAAATATATAAGCTCCTAAAATACGGACGCGTGGTCCACATAGTATTCTCCATCTTCAGCGATCACGTGGTCAAGAAAGAATGCTGCCAATTCCTCTTGAATTGCTCGCATGCGATCTGGTGCTAGGAGTTCATCCCGCATCCGAAACATCTAATTTTAAGAAGGGGTCAATACATATATATATATGAATGAATGAAACTCAACACAAATGATGGTAATAAAATAAAATTGTGAATATTGTTATTTACGCACTTCATATTGTTTGTCGGAGTAGCCCTGCTCACAGGTCGTGTGGCGGATGAACTCGCAAATGTAGTATCCACAGAAATCATTCCCTTATTCCTGCCACAACCACTTTACAAGAAATAGAGGTCAATCAAACTGATAATTAGCAAGCATGCTAAATGGTATTGATGAAACTAGCGCTTGAATCACTAGGAGATTTCTTCAATACTTTGACACTATAGGAACCCTCTCGACCCCTCGGCGATCCTCGACCCCTTGAACCCTCGACGACCCTGGAACCCTCGACCCCTAGACGATCCTGGAACCCTTGATCCCTCGACCCTAGAACCCTCGACCCGGGATAATATAGACAACGCTTCAAGGGGGTAATACCGACAACGATGAGATACATACACGGGAGAAATTAATGTTATCGGGGAGGGGGTATATCGACCCCCCCACGTATTGAAGTTATCGAGAGGGGGTATATGGACCCCCCCCCCTCATGTTGAAGTTATCGGGAGGGGTATATCGACGATGACAGAAGAGAAGATCGAAGAAAAAAAAGAAGAAAAAAAAGAAGAGAAGAAGAAAGGAATAGAGAAGTAGAAGAAAAAATAGAATATTTTCTATTTTTTCTTCTTCTCCTCTATTTCTTTCTTCTTCTCCTCTTCTTTTTCTTCTTTTTTCCTCTTCTTATTTATTTCTCCTCTTCTTCCTCACCTCTTCTTCTCCTTCTTCCTCTTCTTATTTTCCTTTTTCCTCTCCTTCTTTTTCTTCTTCTTCCTTCTTTCTAGCTAGATACATAAAACTTTTCTAAAAATGTAACTTTTGCATATATAAAACTTTTTTCTTCTTCTTCCTTTCTTCCTTCTCTTCCTTCGTCCTAAATATATAAAACTTTTCTAAAAATGAAATAACCTAAAATTAATGTACTAAATCAGAGAACAATTGAAAACACCATGCATATTACAATTGAAAAAATACATACATCATACAAAAATATATATAAAACAAGCATATATATATGAAAAAAAATGAAAAAGGAGGGCG
>NC_057803.1:667898065-667898924 GCF_018294505.1 Triticum aestivum
CTTTTTTTGTTTTCTTTGTTGCTTTATTCATTTTATTTTGTTTCTACTTACAATAAAATACTTATTGTTGCTATTTTTAGTTTTTTCCAGTTTTTTTGTTTTGTTTTCTGCATTAATTATTTTCTTTTGGTTTTTTGCTTTATTTTTTAATTCTTTGAAATTTGTGTGAATAGTTAAATTGAATTCTTTGAAATTTGTGTGAATTTGAAGTTTGTGATTAACTTTACTAGTGCCATTATTTTTTCAGTTCTACTTAGAAATAAATACTTACAGTTTTTTAGTGATTTCTTTTTTCTTTTAGGTCACAAAAAATAAAAACTTCTCTGTTAGTGAACATAGATGCACTTATAGAGAAAATTAAACATAAATTTATAATCAATTTCTATTTATAAATTTAGGTCCAATTTCCTCTATAGGTGCATCTATTTTCACTTTGAGAGAAGATCAACAACACAGAGAGGGACGGGCTTATAAACAGGTGTGGGCGCCCTTCGGTTGGCGAGGTGGGACTAAAAGCTGGGTGCAACGAGGGCCAACCCTTTAGTCCCGGTTGGTGGCATGAACCGGAACGAAAGGTAACCCTTTGGTCCCGGTTCATGCCACCAACCGGGACCAATAGTGGTGGGCCAGGAGCCAGGACCATTGGTCCCGGTTCGTCCCACCAACCGGGACCAATGGCCCACGTGGCCCGGCCGGTCCCCTGGGCTCATGAACCGGGGCAAATAGCTCCATTGGTCCCGGTTCTGGATTGAACCGGGACTAATGGGCTGAACTGGCCTGGGCCATTGCCCCCTTTTCTACTAGTGGGGCTTCTCTTGTAGGATATCACTGGAGTGGCGGAGCAGTGGAGCTTTGCCCC
>NC_057803.1:667899107-667925982 GCF_018294505.1 Triticum aestivum
CGTCGCTGTCTAAAGAACAACTTGGCACACTAGCAACCAAATGCAAGAAAATCTACCAGGCGGAGTTCGCCCAGATGGACAGTGGTGACAAGAAGGGCAAGGAGCGTCCTGGGAAGACCGGAGTGGACGACGCTCAGTATGGCAGCGATGATATGATTGTGATGACAGAGGAATATATTGATCTCGCTTGCGGACAGTTCTCGGGGGTTAGTAGCTAGGTCAGGAGATATTCTTTAGTAGAGGAGAGCAAGGACTGTGTATCACTGAGCATGGTATGGCTGGCAGTGATCGAAACACAGTTATCACTCAGAAACCTTGAGAGTTTCAGTGGACTTTATGCTCTGTTCTTGATCAACTCTCTTTCTTCTTCTTTTTTTGGTTGTTTTTGCTGGTTAGTCAAGTTTTTTTGGTTCGGCGATTTTGATTGACTTTCTTGGGGTATTGTAGCACGCAGTCGGGTTTTAGGTAGCACGATGTCATTAGGTTCATTACTTTCTTACCATGTGCACGTAAAATGCCTTGATTCATGTGTGTTGAACCTTCTACACTTATGAACTACGTAACCGAGTCTCTCTCTCGATTGACCCGATGCAATCACAGAAACATGCGCCCTGAATAAATGGCCTGCTCGATTGACCAGTGCGTCATGACGGTGTCGAAGCCGCCGCCTCTCACTGCATGCATTTTCGCTAGACTCTACTGGCATTTTGCCATGTCACTCCATTGCGGCCTCGCAACGCCGAAATCTCTCTGTCGCCATGGATCGATGCTGCAAACCTACCTGAGAGCAGAAGTATCGACCCCTCTTCTTGCTCCAAACGATTTGACACCAAACAACTACTCCCTCCGTCCCATAATGTAAGACATTTTTTTCACAAAACGTCTTACATTATGTGATGGAGGGAGTAATAAACAAAATAAAGTTCGGTGCACAATAGCATGTATGAATATTGTCAACGTCAAGACCGTGGGTCAAAGTTTTATTTCTCACAGTGTACTTGGGTTCAACCAAACGAGTTATACAAGGTTGAAGCCGAGATACGAATTACGAGAGGAAACAAAATGGAGGGCTCCAAGTTATGGCATAGCTTGTTGAGACGACGACTTAAGCAAAATGGAGCGATCGACCACCGGCCATAGTGGCTGTGTAGCACGCCTAAGACAGATTTCGAGCCATGTATGAGTGCTCCAAGAAGTTTATCTCCATGCAGGACAAACATTCACTTCATTCCTGGTGTCTCCTATTCATATGTGCTCTCAACTTCATTTCGATTTTCTGGCAATCCATCCTCTCTTAAGTTTGTGCCGATCGAATGCAACCTATTTACTATAGTAAACTCCTCAAATCAAATGATTGTGATGTAGAACGGTGCGGACAGTATGACAGTGATGCTAAGGGCCCCCGCTAGTACGGGAACGACACCCCCGCGTCGCCCCCGTTCGGGCGACTCGGGAGGGTCCCTAGCCCTAGCCGCCCCCGCTCCCGAATCCACCTTCCCTCACCCCGCCGTCGCCGGAGGACGCTGCCGGGATGCGCCCAGAGGCCGACGGCGGTGGCGGGGGTCCTCCTCTCTCCCGCATTTCACGGGTGGTGCGGAGCCCTTGCGCGTGCGGAGGCACGACAGATCTGGCGGCGGCTAGCCCTGTCGCGAGCGACGGCGACTGCGACGCATCGGGCAGCCCGGTCACGGGCGGCGGCGGGCTGTGGCTTGCCTGGCTCGGGCGGCGGCGACTTATGCTGCAGCGGCGCGTCATCCGGCTTCAGATCGGCGACGACGTGGAGGGCCTGGTGGGCGGCACCTCTGGTCAGATCTGATCTGGCCGGTGCAGCCGGCGGTGGTGGCCATCTCCTCCATTGGAGGTGGTCGGCCTGAGGCTGGATGACCAGATCTCCAGATCCGTCATCTAGTTCCGGCTGCGAGTCAAGAAGACATAGTTGCTGGTGAAAACCGAGCCGATGGCAGGCGATGGCGGTGTTCTGCGTCATTACCTTGATGAAGGCATCATCGTGCAGCGACTGTCGACCCACTCGTGCTGCTTCGGGAGAAACCTTAGGATCTGGTCTTTCATATCGGAAGATGGCGGTACTACGGTGTCGTTTCTCTCTTGGGAGCATCGTTTGTGGAGCAGGACTGGAAGACAGAGGCAGGAGGTGGAGTGGCTTCGTCTTGCACGAAGCTTCGGTGAAGATGTCAAGTCATGCCTGGCCGACAGGTGCTACGCTGTGTCATGCCTGATCGGCAGGTGCTATGAACGTCAGATCTTCCAGAATCTTCGCGTCTGGATGGACGAGCGTGGGGCGGTGGGGCAGTTGGACGCCATGGTGGCATCGACGGATGGACGGACTGGCAAGGCTGATGCAGATCTCTCTCCTGAAGATGGGTCAGCGGTCCGATGGTGATGGCGGCGTCTGAAACGTGTGCATGTGGTGTACGTTTTAGGTCTGCTGCGCCGGCTGTTCGTTCCGATACATTTTGTGGATGGATCGGCGACGACATTGGTTTAGATATGGGGAGTGAGGGCACTCCACATTATCGAGTTTTGTAGGTGTGAGTGGTGGCTTGGGGCGGCTCAATGTATGCTCTTGTTAGACCTTGGTGAAATAATAAATAAAGATGACCGCATACATGGATTGATGCAAAGGCTGGGGGTTTTAATCTCCTTTAAAAAAAATGACAGTGATGCTACGGTCGAGATGACAGAGGAAGAGATCTTGCTCGCTTGCAGACAGTTTTCAGGGATTAGCAGCTAGGTTAGAAAAAGCTTTATAAGAGGAAAGCAAGGACTATGTACCACTGGGATCGAGCTCGCTTGCAGACAGTTTTCAGGGATTAGTAGCTAGGTCAGGAGAAGTTCTTTAAGAGAGGAAAGCAAGGACTATGTATCACTGAGCAAGTTCTTTAAGAATTAACAACTTTATTGATGCCGTGAAACTGCCCTCCCGAGTCGCCCCCGCGAGGCGACCGGGAGGCGCTCCCAAGTCCCTGCCGGCAGGCTTCCCGTCTCCCATCCCTTCCCTCGCCGCCGCCACAGGGCGCGACCGAGCGAAGCCCGGCCGGCGCCGGCGGTGGCAGGGCCCCCTTTGCCTCCTCGTGCAGCAGTTCTTCGCGGGCGGACGTGGCTGCTCCGAGGTGTGGTGCGGCGGTGACGGGGTACCACAGCGCGGCGCACGTCGGCGGTTCGAGGCGGCGGCAGATCGGCCGCGCGGTAGGCTGTGGATGGCGGCGCATCGGCGACCTCGCTTCCCCGTGACAGGAGGTCTCGCGATCTGGTGCGTCGCGGCCACCAAGGACGGCGGCGGCGTGACCGGATCGGTTCGCAGCGGCGCGGCCGGATCTATGCCCATGCGTGGGCCTTGATCGCTGGTCTGCTGTCGGCACGGTGGTGGGTGCGACTCGTCGGTAGCTGGGCAGATCCGCGGGATTCTACCTTTGTCTAGTCCTTGACAGCGCGGGCAACTCCAGGGGAAACCCTAGATCTCCTTGGGATCGAACGATGGCGGCGCTTTTGCGTCGTAGTCCCTCTTTAGGGCATTGTTTTGGAGTTTGCTCCGGTTGAAGGGACCAGCGACGTCGGCGGCGCACGTCTGGTGGAGCAACTGCCGATGAAAATTGCACCGACTACGATCATGACGGACGATGGTGGCGGTCATAGATGTCGTTCCCTTGTCGAGGCATCGTCATTGCAGTCTGCGTCATTAGGCTCGGGATGCTCCGGGGGAAACCCTAGATCTGGGTCTTCCGGATCGGACGATGATGGCGTTTTATCGCTTTCCCACCTGGGGGCATCGTTTTGGAGTAAGTGCTGGCTGGGGGATGGTGGAGCGGTGCTTCATCTCACACATTGATGGCGGCGGATATCGACGGCATGGCGCTGTGGAGGCTCGGCGTCTGATGCACGGAGATGGACTCGCGCAGGAGGAGGTTGCTGTCCGGCGTCATAGTGACGTCGATGGCAGAGTGGCCAGACAAGGTAGAAGCCTCAATATGATCTGAAGACGGACCTGTGGAAGATGGCGGCGACGACACACGAGTGCGTCTGACCGAATTGTGCCTCAGACCCGGTATGTGGCTCGGCTGGGGCTTTCGAATGAGTTTCGGCTTTCGGCTTTTGATGTTAGGCTTAGGTGAGTGGTTTGGGTAGTGACCCAACTAGCACCCCTTCATCATTTTGGATAGGAGTAGTGGCATATGCTGCCAAGATGGTGGATTCAGCCACATTGTTGTAATACTTTGTAAGGTCCTCGAGAATAATCAATAAAGTGGCCGTATGCATTTTCCAGATGCAGAGGCCCGGGGTCATCCTCCTTTTCTGAAAAAAATGTATCACTGAGCATGGTATGCCCGACAGTGGTCGGAACACACTTACTATCACCGAGTTTCAGTGGAGTTTATGCTCTGTTCTTGATCAACCCTCTCTGTTTTCTGTCCTTTTTGCTGTTTTCATCAAGTTCTTTTGTTTTGGCTATTTTGATCAACTTTCTCGGGGTATCATAGCATGCAGTCGGGGTTTTAGGTAGTAGCATGGTGCCACTACGTCCATTATCATCTGACCATGTCCACGTAAGACTCACTGATATTCATTTGTGTTGAACCTTCTGCACTTATCATCTTACCCGAGTCTCGGGCACAGCGGAGCCCACCTCGGTGACGGCGGCGGCGACGTTTTGGCGCGGTTGCTCAGTTCCGGCAAGGCCGGGCCGGTGGCCCGTCTCCTCATCCACGCGCCGTGCAATTGTCGCTCGAGCGCGGCTGGTGTGCTGGGTGATGGTGGCGTTAGATCCATGCTTGTCATCTCGAGTGGATCGGAGATTGGCTTTCTCGTGCGTTGCTGCCTCTTGCGGAGGCCTTGGCTGCTACGAGCAAGTGGCTTCTCCCGCCCATGGATGTGCGCGCCTGGCCGATCCTATGCTTGGCTGTGTAGGATGGCTGGATCAGGTCCACTATCAGATCTGGCTTTCCCAGCTCGGCTGCATACGGCAGGGTTTGCTTGTCTCAAGGTGGGTACTTTGGCCTCAGATGGCGGTGTGGTGATCAAGATCTGGTCGGCCGGACGGTGGTGCCTGCACTATGCTACACCAACCTCCTACGGCTCCACAATGGCAGTGGTCACCACAAGGTCTTCAGAGAGTGTTCATCTTTTTAGATCTGATGGTTGACTTCAGTGGTGAGATACAAACTATGGTTGAAGGCTTGACGCAGAGGAATGGTGGTGCAGTGGCGGCGGTCGCACATCGCATGTAGCTGCTGGGATCGCGGAAAAATGGTGGCGACAACACACGAGTGACTTCGATGATGGTGCTATATATATGCACTCGGTCTTGAGCTCCGGGGTGAAAGCCTTGGTCTGATCCCCGTTGGTTATACCTGGTAGTGGCAACGTTTTTATTTTGCGTCGTAATCTTCTTGAAGGCATTGCTCGGATAAGCTCTGACCGGTTCTTCAGGGTGAAAACCTAGATTCTGGCCTTGATGGTTGGATCCGGTGACGGCCACTGCGTCTATGTCGCTTCCCTCTTGAGGGCGTTGCTGTTGGAGAATTTCGTCGTTCGAGTGGAGTAATGAGATGATTGGTGTGAATATGGTTATTGCTATAGTTTGCCGATCACAGATTTGATCATTTTGTATTTTTTTCCTCGCCTACACATAGCTTTGGTCGTATATGACTTTGCTAGTTGCTGGCGTTTTTTTATGTGTGTATGTTGACTGTGTGCATCCTAGTTATGCAGAGGCCGGGTGTACTTATAGTGCTTGTATCCTCTTGATGCTTCATTTCGAGTCAATAAAATTCACCCTTTATCAAAAAAAAAATCTTACCCGAGTCTCTCTCTACCCCCCTCTTTCTTAGAACGAGACGAGTATCTACATGTAGGTGTGAACAGCCTGATCCAAGTCACTGGCACGAGCATGAGATTAATAAAGAAACTGATGCAGCCACTGACAAACGCACCCCGAATAGAGTGGCCTGCCCGATCGATCAGTGCGTCATGACCGTGTCGAAGCTGCCGCCGCTGCTTCTCGCCGTGCGCCTTGTGGTAGACTTTACTGGCACTCCGCCATGTCGCTCCATTGGCCGGCCACGCAACGCCGCCGAAAAATCTCCCTGTTGCCATGGATCGATGCTGCATACCTATCCGAAGGCAGGAGTATCGACCCCTCTTCTTGCTCCAAACGATTTGACCCCAAACAACTAAAAAGAAAAGTTCAGAGCATATTAGTAGCCACGAATATTGTCAACGTAGGATCAACTCCGTCTGGGTCGCTCCCGCATCGGGCGACTTGGGCGGGCCGCTACCCTAGCCGCCGCCGAGGCCCGATCTACTCTGTCCTCTCTTCCGATTGCCGCCGCGTGACACCGCCAGGCTAAGCTCGAGGGCAGATGGCGGTGGCGGGATCTCTCCTCTCCCGTGGCTGGGAGTGGGGCGGGGCCCGGCGTGTGGAGGCGCGGCTGGTCGTGTCCTGCGGTGTGGCGGCTGTGGGTGGCTCTACGGCCAGTCAGATCTTGGATCGGCGGCGACAACGACATGGAGGGCCTGGTGGATAGATCGGCTGTACGTGTGGTCTGGCCTCCGATCAAATCTGATCTGGCCGGTGCGGCCTGCTCCATGAGCGGCGGCGGTGATTGATGGCGGTCCCCTGCACACGAGGCTGGATAGAGATTTCTCGAGCGGATCCGGGTGAAAACCCTACTCTTGGCTCGTTGCCAAGGTTGGCAATGGAGGTGTTTTCTGCATTGTCTCCTTTTTGAAGGCATCGTCGTGGAGAAGCTCTAGACTCATATCTGCCACCTTTAGGGGAAATCTTAGATTGGTCGATCGGATGACAACGGTGCTCTTGTGTCGTATCCCTCTTTGGCCGTCATTCTTGAAGGTATGCATAGGCTCGAGGGACCAGTGGAAGACATCCACGGTGGAGCAGCATTGTATGCGACACATCGACGACGTGGAGTCTCGGCGGCGTGGCGCGGCAGGGCCTCGGGGACGGATGTGTGATGATGGACGCGCGTAGGGAGGAGGTGTTGTCTGGCGCCATGGTGGAGTCGACAACAGGCCCGACAAGGTTGATACGTCAGTATCTTCTCTGAAGATGGATCGATGGAAGACGACAGCGACGACTGAGAGTGGGTCGGACCGGTTTGTGCCCCAAACCTGGTATTTAGCTTAGTTGGGGCCTCCGTCTTTAGATGGTAGGCTTAGGTGAGAGGTCTGGTATTCAGTTCACACCTTCTGCACCCCTTCATCAATTGATAGGAGGAGCGACAGATGTTGCCAAAATGGCGGCTTCATGCATATTGTTGTATTATTTTGTAAGGTCTTTGTGAATAATTAATAAAGTGGTTGCATGCATCTCACAGATGCAGAGGCCAGAGGACGTCATCCTTCTTTACAAAAAAAGAAGAAGAATATTGTCAACATCAAAGCTGCGAGTCAAAGTTTTATCAATTAGTGTGTCCCAATGCTGCAGCAAAAGAGTTATACAAGGTTGAAGCTGAGATACAAATCACAAGGTGAAACAAAATCGAGGGCTCCAAGGATTATATCGTAGCTTGTTGAGACGGTGCCTTAAGCAAAATGGTGCGGTCGACATCCTCGCGCGTAGTTGCAATGTAGCACGCTTAAGACATATTGCAAGCCATGGATAAGGGCCTTAAGAAGTTTATCTCCATGCAAGGCAAACATTTGCTTTATTCCCTGTGTCTCCTATTCATATGTGTTCTCAACTTTATTTTGATTTTCTGGCAATCCATCCTCTCTTAAGTTTGTGCCGATCAAATACAGCCTATTTACTATAGTAAACTACTCAAATCAAATGACTGTGATGTAGAACTGTGTGGATCAAGGATTGGTGTTTCATGCCGCTACTAATTCAAGTGAAGATGGAGTAGTATATATAGAGGAAGGAAAAGGATTGTCTCTACACATCTTGAAGGTGGGTGGGACATCTATTAGCCTTGTTTCAACCATACTAAATTCTAACAACACATATATCCTTGGTCAGGTGATCGTGATGAAATTAATTTTCAACTTTCAAGCCTCCTTATGGTCTTTGTCTTTTCGTCCACCTCAGATTTGGTATGTAGTAATGTACTTTTACAATCAGGTGATCTGCACGCCAAGTAGTTGTCCCATGATACTATTTTTCTTATTTCCAAGGGGCAGAAACACTCCAACGAAGATATTAGACTTTTCCTAATGTAAATGAGATCAATTTTCATAGGCTAATATAACAAAATTCAATTCATATTGCCTATCATGATGAAACAAACAACTATACAATGGTTATGTGATACTTGTGTCAAATTTCCATTGACTTATTGTGCTTATCTAGATGCCAATCCTAGATACTTGATGCAACCCTATCGCCTCTCCTCCAAATTATCGCCTCACCTAGATGCCAATCATAGATACTTGTGTCAAATTGCCATTGACTTATTGTGATTATGTGTGCAATTGTGAACACCAATGTACCAAACATGTATTCTAAATCCTGTTATGGTGCGCCGAGATCGTCGCTGTCTAAAGAACAGCTCGCCCGACTAGCAACCAAGAAAATCTACCAGCCCGAGTTCGCCCAGATGGACAGTGGTGATAAGAAGGACAAGGAGCGTCCCGAGAAGACTGGTGCAGTGCAGACGACACTTAGTACGACAATGATGCACTGCCAAGATTCGAACATGCGACCTTAGACCGTGTGAAATGGGCTGCTAGCCAGTGGACCTATCAACTGATTCCGACTATTTAGCTAGCGCGGGCCTCTTATTAACACACAGAAGCTTTCGAGCGTTTCACTGAAAATGTGAACATCTTTCAAATACCGAATATTTTCTAGATTATGTGAACAATTTTCTAGAACAGAATTTTTTTTGAAATTCGAAAACACGATCATTTTTTGAAATCCACGAACTTTTATTAATAGGCTAATTGTTTTTGAAATCCATGATTTTTTTAATATGCAAAAATAATTTGAACAATAAAAATATTTAAATTGAGAACAATTTTTTAAACATGAATAACCTTTAAAAAATTGGATTTTTTTAAAATCCCAAACACATTTTAAAATGATAAGCAAAAATTGAAATACTGAAAAAATGAAAAAAATCACACGGGAAAATTTTACAACTCTAAGCTTCTTTGAAAACACGAACAAATTTTGAAATTCTAATTTTCTAAATTGCCAACAACGTTAAAAACCATAAAGGAAAATTTTGAAACTCCATTTTTTGGAAAACATGAATAAATTTAAAAATTCTAGACATGTTTTAAAACGTGAACTATTCTCTAAAACATAATGAAAAATTAAAATTTTCGATCATATTTTGCAAAAAAAATTCAATGTTTTTTCAATACGTTGATTTTTTAAAAAAATTCACGACTTTTTCCAAAAGAAACAGAACAAAAAGAAAAAAACAAAAAATAGAAAAATAGAAACAAAACCAAAACTGAGAAAAAAAATCAGAAAAAACTGTTTAGGAACCTTCTAGAAGTCGTAAAATGGTAAGTAACCTTCCAGAAGATTCGCAATACCAGTGGCTCGAACGCACAGATGGGCCCATCCATTCTACAATCATGTGTGTGATTCCCGGCGATTTGCCGCAACAAAAAAAGGTTGATAAAGGGCCGAACGTGTCGCGACTTGCATACTGTATCGAAACTCGCTCAAATCTGACATGGGTGCCTACCATGGGCATGTCCACCTTCTTGCAAAAGTCGACGCCATTTCAAGAATGACCAAAAATAGGCCATGTTCAACGGAGGTGCCCGCATACGCTAAGAAAGCTCCATTTGAGAGCACGTTGTTTCTCAACATTGTTAAAATGGCCCCAATTCTGCTCATGGAATTGTATGACCAATTCAAGGGACCATGCCAAGTTGTTTGGATTTTCCGACAAGTTTTGCATTTTCTGAAGTTTTCTCGGCAAAAAAAATTAGATAAATAGTTGGACATGTCGCAACTTGCATACAGTGCCGAAATTTGTTCAAACATGACATGGATGCCTACAATGGCCATTTCCACCTAGTTACAGAAGTTAGAGTTATTTCAAGAATGCCCAAAATTAGAGAATATTAGATGACGGGTGTCCTACCAGAAGGCACCGTTTGAGAGCACGCTGTTTCTCGACAACCATGGAATGACCCGAAGTTTTTTTCATGACCTTGTATCACTAATTGAAGGAATCATGCCAAGTTGTTTGGGTTTGCGACACGTTTTGCATTTTCTATAGTTTTCTCGGTCAAAAAATGCTCATAAAATGGCCGGACCTATCGCAACTTACATACGGTGTTGAAAATCGTTCAAACATGCATGGAAGTCTACCATGGTCATGCCAACCTATTAACGAGAGTTGGGGTCATTATAAGAATGTCCAAAAATAGTCGTTGTTTCGCACATATCAGGTCAGATACGAGTGAACATGGGCCTGCCCATTTTAATCTGTTCATCGCCTCTGAGATGCTGATTTTCAGAACCTTCTAGATGGTTCCAGGTCGGTTTCTTACTTTTATCATTCCTTGTTATTATATAGTGCGATGATTTTGGTATCCGTCCCCGCCGGCCCTCGTCCTGTCTATGATTCAGATGTGGTATATATTATCTTTTCATAACTATTTCCTTCATTTATTGTTTATGACAATTACGCCGACCAATGTGACATAGATTTTATTTATCTAGGAGGTTGTTGAACCGGAAAGTCCAACCGACCCTATTGTCGAGAGGTTAAATTTAGTTGAAGAAGAAAACAATTACTTGAAGGAAAAAATAAGAAAAATTGAGGAGGAGAAGATGATATTGGAGTTGCATGTTGCGGATGTCGTCGATAATCACAAGATCAATATGGATGCAATGCGGTTGAAGATTAAAAAGATTAAAAAATATGCCATTCATATCGAGGCTTGGTATCATTATGTAGTTGGATCAGTTGTTACCTTGGTTGCGATTATGATCGCATTTGTTGTTGCATTGAAATGTTTTACATAGTTTCAATGTATAGTTTAATTAGATGCTGTGGAGAGCTATATATTGTTCAACGAGAACTATGTATGTACTTTGGTTTTAATGTGATGATGAACTTCTATTAATGATGATATGTGGGTGAAATGATGATACCATGCCAACTTGGAACCTTTTCAGAGTTTATTTCAAATGCTTTTCAATTTCATGGTCTTATAGCTCAAAATAATCAGTAAATGCATAAAAAATAACAAATATAGTCAGAAAGGGTTGTAAATTGTTGATGTGGCTTTGAATGGTGCATTTTGAACACAGAAAAACTATGGAGTTCAAATAAGTTAAAAAAAATGAAATCCCTTTATAACAGACGAGTTTCCGTATGAAACCCTGATACTTCGAAAGAGATTGTCCGCTTTGTAGACGAAGTGCATCCGTTTTTTGCCGTAACCCTCTCTACTTTCTCGCACATGCTATGTGGATGAAATGATGATACCATGCGAACTTGGAACCTTTTCAGAGTTCATTTCAAATGCTTTTCAATTTCATGGTCTTATAGCTCAAAATAATTAGTAAATGCATGAAAAATAACAAATGTAGTCAGAAAGGGTTGTAAATTGATGACGTGGTTTTGAATGATGCATTTTGAACACAGAAAAACAATGGAGTTCAAATAAGTTCAAAAAAAATTGTAATCCTTTGTAACAGACGAGTTTCCGTATGAAACCCTCATACTTCGAAAGAGATTGTCCGTTTTGTACACGAAGTGCATCCAGTTATTGCCGTAACCTGCTGTACTTTCTTGCACATGCTATGTGGGTGAAATGATGATACCATGCCAACTTGGAACATTTTCAGAGTTCATTTCAAATGCTTTTCAATTTCATGGTCTTATAGCTCAAAATAATTAGTAAATGCATGAAAAATAACAAATGTAGTCAGAAATGGTTGTAAATTGATGATGTGACTTTGAATGGTGCATTTTTAACATAGAAAAACTATGGAGTTCAAATAAATTCAAAAAAATGTAATCCCTTTGTAACAGACGAGTTTCCGTACGAAACACTGATACTTCGAAAGAGATTGTCCGTTTTGTACACGAAGTGCATCCAGTTTTTGATGTAACCCTCTGTACTTTCTTGCACATGCTATGTGGGTGAAATGATGATACCATGCCAACTTGGAACCTTTTCAGAGTTCATTTCAAATGCTTTTCAATTTCATGGTCTTATAGCTCAAAATAATCAGTAAATGCATGAAAAATAACAAATGTAGTCAGAAAGGGTTGTAAATTGATGATGTGGCTTTGAATAGTGCATTTTTAACATAGAAAAACTATGGAGTTCAAATAAGTCAAAAAAAATGTAATCCCTTTGTAACATACGAGTTTCCGTACGAAACCCTAATACTTCGAAAGAGATTGTCCGTTTTATACACGAAGTGCATCCAGTTTTTGCCATAACCTGCTGTACTTTCTTGCATATGATATGTGGGTGAAATGATGATACCATGCCAACTTGGAACATTTTCAGAGTTCATTTCAAATGCTTTTTAATTTCATGGTCTTATAGCTCAAAATAATTAGTAATTGCATGAAAAATAACAAATGTAGTCAGAAAGGGTTGTAAATTGATGATGTGGCTTTGAATGGTGCATTTTTAGCATAGAAAAACTATGTAGTTCAAATAAATTCAAAAAAATGTAATCCCTTTGTAACAGACGAGTTTCCGTACGAAACCCTGATACTTCGAAAGAGATTGTCCGTTTTGTACACGAAGTGCATCCAGTTTTTGCAGTAACCCTCTGTACTTTCTTGCACATGCTATGTGGGTGAATTGATGATACCATGCCAACTTGGAACCTTTTCAGAGTTCATTTTAAATACTTTTTAATTTCATGGTCTTATAGCTCAAAATAATCAGTAAATGCATGAAAAATAACAAATGTAGTCAGAAAGGGTTGTAAATTGATGATGTGGCTTTGAATAGTGCATTTTTAACATAGAAAAACTATGTAGTTCAAATAAGTTCAAAAAAATGTAATCCCTTTGTAACAGACGAGTTTCCGTACGAAACCATGATACTTTGAAAGAGATTGTCCGTTTTGTACACGAAGTGCATCCAGTTTTTGCCGTAACCCTCTGTACTTTCTTGCACATGCTATGTGGGTGAAATGATGATACCATGCCAACTTGGAACCTTTTCAGAGTTCATTTCAAATGCTTTTCAATTTCATGGTCTTATAGCTTAAAATAATCAGTAAATGCATGAAAAATAACAAATGAAGTCAGAAAGGGTTGTAAATTGATTATGTGGCTTTGAATGGTGCATTTTGAACATAGAAAAACTATGGAGTTCAAATAAGTTCAAAAAAATGAAATCCCTTTGTAGCAGACGAGTTTCCATATGAAACCCTGATACTTCGAAGGAGATTGTCTGTTTTGTACACGAAGTGCATCCAGTTTTTGCCGTAACCCTCTATACTTTCTTGCACATGCTATGTGGGTGAAATGATGATACCATGCCAACTTGGAACCTTTTCAGAGTTTATTTCAAATGCTTTTCAATTTCATGGTCTTATAGCTCAAAATAATCAGTAAATGCATGAAAAATAACAAATGAAGTCAGAAAGGGTTGTAAATTGATGATGTGGTTTTGAATGGTGCATTTTAAACACAGGAAAACTATGGAGTTCAAATAAGTTCAAAAAAAATTGAAATCCTTTGTAACAGACGAGTTTCCGTATGAAACCCTGATACTTCGAAAGAGATTGTCCGTTTTTTACACGAATTGTATCCAGTTTTCGCCGTAACCTGCTGTACTTTCTTGCACATGCTATGTGGGTGAAATGATGATACCATGCGCACTTTGAATAATTTCAGAGTTCATTTCAAATGCTTTTCAATTTCATGGTCTTATAGCTCAAAATAATCAGTAAATGAATGAAAAATAACAAATGTAGTCAGAAAGGGTTGTAAATTGATGATGTGGCTTTGATTGGTGCATTTTTAACATAGAAAAACTATGGAGTTCAAATAAGTTAAAAAAATGTAATCCCTTTGTAACAGTCGAGTTTCCGTACGAAACCCTGATACTTCGAAAGAGATTGTCCGTTTTGTACACGAAGTGCATCCAGCTTTTGCCATAACCCTCTATACTTTCTTGCACATGCTATGTGGGTGAAATGATGATACCATGCCAACTTGGAACCTTTTCAGAGTTCATTGCAAATGCTTTTCAATTTCATGGTCTTATAGCTCAAAATAATCAGTAAATGCATCAAAAATAACAAATACAGTCAGAAAGGGTTGTAAATTGATGATGTTGATTTGAATGGTGCATTTTGAACACAGAAAAACTATGGAGTTCAAATAAGTTCAAAAAAATTTGAAATCCCTTTGTAACAGACGAGTTTCCGTATGAAACACTGATACTTCGAAAGAGATTATCCATTTTGTACACGAAGTGCATCCAGTTTTTGCCGTAATCCTCTGTACTTTCTTGCACATGCTATGTGGGTGAAATGATGATACCATACCAACTTGGAACTGATACGTATCCGTCGTATCTATAATTTTTGATTGTTCCATGCCAATATTATTCAATTTTTATATACTTTTGGCAACTTTTTATACTATTTTTTGGGACTAACATATTGATCCAATGCCCAGTGCTGATTCCTGTCTGTTGCATGTTTTTTGTTTCGCATAAACCCAATATCAAACGGAGTCCAAACGGGATAAAAATGGACGAAGATTTTTTTTGGAATATTTATGATTTTTGGGAAGTAAAATCAACGCGAAACAGTGTTTGGGGTGGCCATGAGACAGGGGGCGCGCCCTCCCCCCTGGGCGCGGCCTGGGCTCTCGTGGGCCACCCGTAAGGCGGCTGACGCTCTTCTTTTGGCACAAGAAAGCTAATTTTATGAGAAAAATCTGGGCGAAAGATTCACCCCAATCGGAGTTACGGATCTCCATATATAAAGGAAACGGTGAAGGGGTAGAATCAGAGAACGCAGAAACAGAGAGATAGATCCAATCTCGGAGGGGCTCTCGCCTCTCCCAAGCGATGGGAGCCAAGGACCAAAGGGGAAACCCTTCTCCCATCTAGGGAGGAGGTCAAGGAAGAAGAAGAAGGGGGCCTCTCTCCCCCTTGCTTCCAGTGGCGCCGGAGCGCTGCCGGGGGCCATCATCATCACCGCGATCCTCACCAACACCGCCGTCATCTTCACCAACATCTCCATCACCTTCCCCCTTCTATATCCAGCGGTCCACTCTCCCGCAACCCGCCGTACCCTCTACTTGAACGTGGTGCTTTATGCTTCATATTATTATCCAATGATGTGTTGCCATCCTATGATGTCTGAGTAGATTTTCGTTGTCCTATTGGTGGTTGATGAATTGCTATGATTGATTTAATTTGCTTGTGGTTATGTTGCTGTCCTATTGTGCCCTCCGTGTCGCGCAAGCGTGAGGGATTCCTGCTGTAGGGTGTTGCAATACGTTCATGATTCGCTTATCGTGGGTTGCGTGAGTGACTGAAACACAAACCCGAGTAAGGGGATTGTTACGTATGGGATAAAAGGGGACTTGATGCTTTAATGCTATGGTTGGGTTTTACCTTAATGAATCTTTAGTAGTTGCAGATGCTTGCTAGAGTTCAATCATAAGTACATATGATCCAAGTAGAGAAAGTATGTTAGCTTATGCCTCTCCCACATAAAACGTGCTATCGGTCTAGTAACGTAGTCAATTGCTTAGGGACACTTTCATAACTCCTACCACCACTTTTCCACACTCGCTTTATTTACCTTTTTTGCATCTTTATCTAAACAGCCCCTAGCTTTTATTTACGTGTTCTTTATTATCTTGCAAACCTATCCTATTACACCTACAAAGTACTTCTAGTTTGATTCTTGTTCTAGGTAAAGTTAACGTCAAGCGTGCGTAGAGTTGTATCGGTGGTCGATAGAACTTGAGGGAATATTTATTCTACCTTTAGCTTCTCATTGGGTTAGACACTCTTACTTATCGAAAACTGTTGCAATCCCCTACACTTGTGGGTTATCAAGACCTTTTTCTGGCGCCGTTGCCGGGGAGTCATAGCGTGGGGTGAATATTCTCGTGTGTGCTTGTTTGCTTTATCACTAAGTAATTTTTGTTTGTTGTTCTTAGTTATTTTCTATCTCTAGTTATGGGTAGGAAACGCAAAATACCAAAAAAATTAGTTGTACCTATTGCACCAATGGTTGAAGAACCACTCAAAATCTATCACACTATTGAAGCTTTTTACTTGGATCATCTTCGATCCCTTTGTGCTCGTGCTGAAACCCCAACTAGTTTAGTTGAGGGCAAATCTTTAGATGAGCATGCTTGTTATGTGCGACACCGTATATCGGAAAAAGGGAAACTATTATGGGATCAAATTCAACGTTTGCAATGCTATGCTTGGACTTTATGTGAATTATATGATATTACTTGTTGTTCTGAAAACCCTAAGAAACACCTTCCCTACCAATGTGAGTTTGAGAATGGGATCGTATCTTCATATGCTAAGGTTGTTTATAATTACTATGATGTTCAACAAATTGAAGAATTTGTTGCTTTTAAGGGTTCTTTTGAAATTGCTTCTTTGATTGAAAAGTATGATGCTACTCTTTAAAAATCTGAAAGTTTTGCCATACTTGAATATTGTTATGATAATTATGCTTCTAATGCCTATGTTAAACCATATATTGAGAAATTCTCCGCTGTCCAAGAAGAGACTAATATTTTGCAGGAAGCTATGGAAGAAGAAATTGATGAAACTATGAGCTCATTGGATGAAAAAGATGATGAGGAGAGCGAAGAACAAAAGGAGGAAGAGCGTACTAACTACCCGTGCCCACCTTCTAATGAGAGTAACTCTTCGACTCATACATTGTTTAATTCCCCTTCATGCTTACCGAAGGATGATTGCTATGATCCCGTTGATTCTCTTGAAATATCCCCTTTTGATGATGCTTGCTATGCTTGTGGCCAAGATGCCAATATGAATTATGCTTATGGAGATGAACTTGCTATAGTTCCTTATGTTAAACATGAAATTGTTTCTATTGCACCCATGCATGATAGTCCTATTATCTTTCTGAATTCTCCCTACTACACTATATCAGAGAAGTTTGTGCTTATTAAGGATTATATTGATGGGTTGCCTTTTACCATTGCACATGATGATTTTGATGAATATAATATGCATGTGCTTGCTGCTCATATTTGCAATTATTATGAGAGAGGAACTTTATCTCCACCTCTCTATGTTTGCAATACGATAGAATTGCAAGAAACTGTTTATACTATGCATTGGCCTTTACTTTGTGTGCATGAATTGTTCTTTTATGACATGCCGATGCATAGGAAGAGAGTTAGACTTCGTTGTTGCATGATATATGTTACTTTGTGCTCACTACTAAATCACAAATCATTGTTAATTAAAATTGGCTTTGATATACCTTGGGATCCGGGTGGATTCATTACTTGAGCACTATATGCCTAGCTTAATGGCTTTAAAGAAAGCGCTGCCAGGGAGACAACCCGGAAGTTTTAGAGAGTCATTTATTTCTGTTGAGTGTTTTCATATAGTTTAAAAAAAATAAAAATAAAGAGGGGAACCTAAAACTTTTCAGAAAGGAAAGTGAAAGTGAGAAAGACAAGCATTGTTGAAGTGGGAGCTAGCCTTGAACTTTGTTCATGCTCACGGAAACTTTGTGAATCTTGATTACAGAAACTTTTCATCAAAAATAATTATACCCTTGTATAATTCCATTTTATTATAAAAATAATGTGCCAAGGTTAGCCTTTAGGATGTTTACAATGCTTGTTGGTTTGTACGGTGCAGGACAGAAACTTTGGCTGTAGTGCTCGATTTTACATTTTTAACTGGAACATTAAACGGTTATTATTCTTTTTGCAATGTCTTGATATACAACTTGGTTATTTTTATTAATTTTGGTAGAAATTTTGGGGTATCATAAGTATGGTGAATGTTCAGATTACCACAGACTGTTCTGTTTTTGACAGATTCTGTTTTTGTTGCATAGTTTGCTTGTTTTGATGAATCTATCAATTTATATCAGTGGATTAAGCCATGGAAAAATTATATTAAAGTAGACACAATGCAAAAACAAAATATGAATTGGTTTTCTATAGTACTTATAGTAGTGATTTGCTTTATTATACTAACGGATCTTACCGAGTTTTCTGTTGAAGTTTTGTGTGGATGAAGTGTCTAATCGAGAAAGTTTCGATATAAGGAAAAGAAAAAGAGGCAATAGCTCAAGCTTGGGGATGCCCGAGGCACCCCAAGTAAATATTCAAGGAGACTCAAGCATCTAAGCTTGGGGATGCCCCGGAAGGCACCCCCTCTTTCTTCAACAAGTATCGGTATGTTTTTGAATTCGTTTCGTTCATGCATTATGTGCAAGTCTTGGAGCGTCTTTTGCATTTAGTTTTCATTTTTCTTTTATGCACCATGCTGGTATGAGTTAGTCCTTGGTTGATTTATAGAATGCTCATTGCACTTCACTTAAATCTTTTGAGTATGGCTTTATAGAATGCTTCATGTGCTTCACTTATATCATTTGAAGTTTGGATTGCCTGTTTCTCTTCACATAGAAAACCGCCATTTGTAGAATGCTCTTTTTCTTCACTTATATTTGTTAGAGCGTGGGCATATCTTTTGTAGAAAGAATTAAACTCGCTTGCTTCACTTATATCTATTTAGAGAGATGACAGGAATTGGTCATTCACATGGGTAGTCATAAAATCCTACATAAACTTGTAGATCACTGAATATGATATGTTTGATTCCTTGCAATAGTTTTGCGATATAAAGGTGGTGATATTAGAGTCGTGCTAGTTCAGTAGTTGTGAAATTGAGAAATACTTGTGTTGGGGTTTGCAAGTCCCGTAGCATGCACGTATGGTGAACCGTTATGTAACGAAGTTGGAGCATGAGGTGCTCTTTGATTGCTTTCCTTATGATCGGCAGTTGGGGACGAGAAATTGTCTTTTCCTACCAATCTATCCCTCTAGGGGAATGCGTAGTAGTACTTTGCTTCGAGGGCTAAGTAGACTTTTGCAATAAGTATATGAGTTCTTTATGACTAATGTGAGTCCATGGATATACGCACACTCACCCTTCCACTTTGCTAGCCTGTATTGTACCGCGCAACTTTCGCCGATATCGTGAACCCATTATTTACCTTCCTCAAAATAGCCACCATACCTACCTATTATGGCATTTCCATAGCCATTCCGAGATATATTGCCATGCAACTTCCACCATCATCATATACATGACTTGAGCATTCATTGTCATATTGCTTTGCATGATCGTAAGATAGCTAGCATGATGTTTTCATGGCTTGTCCGTTTTTTGATGTCATTGCTATGCTAGATCATTGCACATCCCAGTACACTGCCGGAAACATTCATATAGAGTCATATCTTTGTTCTGGATATTGAGTTGTAAGTAAATAAAAGTGTGATGATCATCATTATTAGAGCATTGCCCCAGTGAGGAAAGGATGAAGGAGACTAAGATTCCCCCACAAGTCGGGATGAGACTCCGGACTTTATGAAAAATAAAAGAGGCCAAAGAAGCCCAAATAAAAAAAAGAGGCCAAAGAAGCCAACCAAAAAGAAAAAAAAATGAAAAAAATGAAAAATAAAAAAATGAAAAAAATGAGAGAAAAAGAGAGAAGGGGCAATGTTACTATCCTTTTACCACACTTGTGCTTCAGAGTAGCACCACGTTCTTCATAGAGAGAGCCTGCTATTCTTTCACTTTCATATACTAGTGGGAATTTTCATTATAGAACTTGGCTTGTATATTCCGATGATGGGCTTCCTCAAACGCCCGAGGTCTTCATGAGCAAGCAAGTTGGATGCACACCCACTTAGTTTCCAGTTTGAGGTTTCATACACTTATAGCTCTTAGTGCATCCGTTGCGTGGCAATCCCTACTCACTCACATTGATATCCATTGATGGGCATCTCCATAGCCCGTTGATACGCCTAGTTAATGTGAGACTATCTTCTCCCATTTTGTCCTCACAACCACCACCATATACCACCATAGTACTACGTCCATGGCTTGCGCTCGTCGAGGCGGAGGTCGTCGCGGTAGTGAGGACGGACGCCGAGACGAGCATGTGGAACCACTGCCACCCTGTCTATCTTAGGGTCACGAAAGTCGAGGCAGACGTTGTCGCGATAGCAACGACCGACGCCGAGGCGAGCACGTGACACCACTGTCACCCTGTCTATCTTAGGGTCACGCGAGTCGAGGGGACGTCATCGCGGTAGCGATGACGAATGTATTGCGTAAGAGTTGAAAAAGCCGAAGCGCATTAAAAAGTATGAACCAATTGCTTGGCTCGTCATCGGGGTTGTGCATGATGGGAGTATTTTGTGTGACGAAGATGGAGCATAGCCAGACTATATGATTTTGTAGGGATGAGCTTTCTTTGGCTATGTTACTTCGATAAGACATAATTGCTTGCTTGGTATGCTTGAAGTATTATTATTTTTATGTCAAATGATAGACTATTGCTTTGAATCACTCGTGTCTTAATATTCATGCCATGATTAGACATATGATCAAGATTATGCTAGGTAGCATTCCACATCAAAAATTATCTTTTTATCATTTACCTACTCGAGGACGAGCAGGAATTAAGCTTGGGGATGCTGATACGTCTCTGTTGTATCTATAATTTTTGATTGTTCCATGCCATATTATTCAACTTTTATATACTTTTGGCAACTTTTTATACTATTTTTTGGGACTAACATATTGATCCAGTGCCCAGTGCCAGTTCCTGTTTGTTGCATGTTTTTTGTTTCGCAGAAACCCAATATCAAATGGAGTCCAAATGGAATAAAAATGGATGGAGATTTTTTTGGAATATTTATGATTTTTGGGAAGTAAAATCAACGCGAAACGGTGTCCGGGGTGGCCACGACACAGGGGGCGCGCCCTCCCCCCCTGGGCACGGCCTGGGCTCTCGTGGGCCACCCGTAAGGCAGTTGATGCTCTTCTTTTCGTGCAAGAAAGATAATTTTATGAGAAAGATCTGGGCGAAAGATTCACCCCAATCGGAGTTACGGATCTCCAGATATAAAGGAAACGGTGAAGGGGTAGAATCAGAGAACGCAGAAACATAGAGATAGATCCAATCTCGGAGGGGCTCTCACCCCTCCCAAGCCATGGGAGCCAAGGACCAGCGGGGAAACCCTTCTCCCATCTAGGGAGGAGGTCAAGGAAGAAGAAGAAGAAGAAGGCCTCTCTCCCCCTTGCTTCCGGTGGCGCCGGAGCGCTGCCGGGGGCCATCATCATCACCGCGATCCTCACCAACACCGCCGTCATCTTCACCAACATCTCCATCACCTTCCCCCTTCTATATCGAGCGGTCCACTCTCCCGCAACCCGCTGTACCCTCTACTTGAACATGGTGCTTTATGCTTCATATTATTATCCAATGATGTGTTGCCATCCTATGATGTCTGAGTAGATTTTCGTTGTCCTATTGGTGGTTGATGAATTGCTATGATTGATTTAATTTGCTTGTGATTATGTTGCTGTCCTATTGTGCCCCCCGTGTCGCGCAAGCGTGAGGGATTCCCGCTGTAGGGTGTTGCAATACGTTCATGATTCGCTTATAGTGGGTTGCGTGAGTGACTGAAACACAAACCCGAGTAAGGGGATTGTTGCGTATGGGATAAAAGGGGACTTGATGCTTTAATGCTATGGTTGGGTTTTACCTTAATGAATCTTTAGTAGTTGCGGATGCTTTCTAGAGTTCCAATAATAAGTGCATATGATCCAAGTAGAGAAAGTATGTTAGCTTATGCCTCTCCCACATAAAACTTGCTATCGGTCTAGTAACGTAGTCAATTGCTTAGGGACACTTTCATAACTCCTACCACCACTTTTCCACACTCGCTTTATTTACTTTTTTTGCATCTTTATCTAAACAGGCCCTAGCTTTTATTTATGTGTTCTTTATTATCTTGCAAACCTATCCTATTACACCTACAAAGTACTTCTAGTTTCATTCTTGTTCTAGGTAAAGTGAACGTCAAGCGTACGTAGAGTTGTATCGGTGGTCGATAGAACTTGAGGGAATATTTATTCTACCTTTAGCTCCTCGTTGGGTTCGACACTCTTACTTATCGAAAACTGTTGCGATCCCCTACACTTGTGGGTTATCAAGACCTTTTTCTGGCGCCGTTGCCGGGGAGTCATAGCGTGGGGTGAATATTCTCGTGTGTGCTTGTTTGCTTTATCACTAAGTAATTTTTATTTGCTATTCTTAGTTGTTTTCTATCTCTAGTTATGGGTAGGAAACGCAAAATACCAAAAAAATTAGTTGTACCTACTGCACCAATGGTTGAAGAACCACTCAAAATCTATCACACTATTGAAGCTTTTTACTTGGATCATCTTCGATCCCTTTGTGCTCGTGCTGAAACCCCAACTAGCTTAGTTGAGGGCAAATCTTTAGATGAGCATGCTTGTTATGTGCGACACCGTATATCGGAAAAATGGAAACTATTATGGGATCAAATTCAACGTTTGCAATGCTATGCTTGGACTTTATGTGAATTATATGATATTACTTGTTGTTCTGAAAACCCTAAGAAACACCTTCCCTACCAATGTGAGCTTGAGAATGGGATCGTATCTTCATATGCTAAGGTTGTTTATAATTACTATGATGTTCAACAAATTGAAGAATTTGTTGCTTTTAAGGGTTCTTTTGAAATTGCTTCTTTGATTGAAAAGTATGATGCTACTCTTTACAAATCTGAAAGTTTTGCCATACTTGAATATTGTTATGATAATTATGCTTCTAATGCCTATGTTAAACCATATATTGAGAAATTCTCCGCTGTCCAAGAAGAGACTAATATTTTGCAGGAAGCTATGGAAGAAGAAATTGATAAAACTGTGAGCTCATTGGATGAAAAAGATGATGAGGAGAGCGAAGAACAAAAGGAGGAAGAGCGTATTAGCTACCCGTGCCCACCTTCTAATGAGAGTAACTCTTCAACTCATACATTGTTTAATTCCCCTTCGTGCTTACCGAAGGATGATTGCTATGATGATTGCTATGATCCCGTTGATTCTCTTGAAATATCCCCTTTTGATGATGCTTGCTATGCTTGTGGCCAAGATGCCAATATGAATTATGCTTATGGAGATGAACTTGCTATAGTTCCTTATGTTAAACATGAAATTGTTGCTATTGCACCCATGCATGATAGTCCTATTATCTTTCTGAATTCTCCCTACTACACTATATCAGAGAAGTTTGTGCTTATTAAGGATTATATTGATGGGTTGCCTTTTACCATTGCAGATGATGATTTTGATGAATATAATATGCATGGTGCATTTTGAACAAAGAAAAACTATGGAGTTCAAATAGGTTCAAAAAAATTGAAATCCCTTTGAAACAGACGAGTTTCTGTACGAAACCCTGATACTTCGAAAGAGATTGTCCGTTTTGTACACGAAGTGCATCCAGTTTTTGCCGCAACCCTCTGTACTCTCTTGCACATGCTATGTGGGTGAAATGATGAAACCATGCCAACTTGGAACCTTTTCAGAGTTCATTTCAAATGCTTTTCAATTTCATGGTCTTATAGCTCAAAATAATCAGTAAATGCATGAAAAATAACAAATGAAGTCAGAAAGGGTTGTAAATTTATGATGTGGCTTTGAATGGTGCATTTTGAACACAGAAAAACTATGGAGTTCAAATTCAAAAAAATGAAATCTCTTTGTAACAGATGAGTTTTCGTATGAAACCCTGATACTTCGAAGGAGATTGTCTGTTTTGTACACGAAGTGCATCCAGTTTTTGCCGTAACCCTCTATACTTTCTTGCACATGCTATGTGGGTGAAATTTGTTGGAAATATGCCCTAGAGGCAATAATAAAAGGATTATTATTATATTTCCTTGTTCATGATAATTGTCTTTTATTCATGCTATAATTGTATTATCTGGAAATCGTAATACACGTGTGAATACTTAGACCAAATACGTCCGTAGTAAGCCTCTAGTTGACTAGCTCGTTGGTCAACAGATAGTCATGGTTTCCTGACTATGGACACTAGATGTCGTTGACAATGGGATCACATCATTAGGAGAATGATGTGATGGACAAGACCCAATCCTAAGCATAGCACAAGATCGTGTAGTTCGTTTTGCTAGAGCTTTTCTAATGTCAAGTATCTCTTCCTTAGACCATGAGATCGTGTAACTCCCGGATACCGTAGGAGTGCTTTGGGTGTACCAAACGTCACAATGTAACTGGGTGACTATAAAGGTGCACTACAGGTATCTCCGAAATTGTTTGTTGGGTTGACACGGATCGAGACTGGGATTTGTCACTCCGTATGACGGAGAGGTATCTCTGGGCCCACTCGGTAATGCATCATCACAATGAGCTCAAAGTGACCAAGTGTTTGGTCACGGGATCATGCATTACGGTACGAGTAAAGTGACTTGCCGGTAACGAGACTGAACGAGGTATTGGGATACCGACGATCGAGTCTCGGGCATGTAACGTACCGATTTACAAAGGGAATTGTATAAGGGGTTGATTGAATCCTCGACATCATGGTTCATCCATGTAGCATTTCTCATATTATATGTAGATGACATACTTTTGATGGGAAATGATATAGAATTCTTGGACAGCATTAAGGCCAACTTGAATAAGTGTTTTTCAATGATGGACCTTGGAGAAGCTACTTACATATTAGGCATCAAGATCTATAGGGATAGATCGAGACGCCTCATAGGTCTTTCACAAAGCACATACCTTGACAAGATTTTGAAGAAGTTCAAAATGGATCAGTCCAAGAAAGGGTTCTTGCCTGTACTGCAAGGTGTGAGATTGAGCTCGGCTCAATGCCCGACCACGGCAAAAGATAAAAAAGAGATGAGCATCATCCCCTATGCCTCAGCCATAGGATCTATTATGTATGCCATGCTGTGTACCAGACCAGATGTAAACCTTGCCGTAAGTTTGGTAGGAAGGTAACAAAGTAATCCCAGCAAGGAACACTGGACAGCGGTCAAGAATATCCTGAAGTACCTGAAAAGGACAAAGGACATGTTTCTCGTTTATGGAGGTGACGAAGAGCTCGTCGTAAAGGGTTACATCGACGCTAGCTTCGACACAGATCTGGATGACTCTAAGTCACAAATCGGATACGTGTATATGTTGAATGGCGGGGCAGTAAGCTGGTGCAGCTGCAAGCAGAGTGTCGTGGCGGGATCTACATGTGAAGCGGAGTACATGGCAGCCTCGGAGGCAGCGCATGAAGCAATCTGGGTGAAGGAGTTCATCACCGACCTAGGAGTCATACCCAATGCGTCGGGGCCGATCAAACTCTTCTGTGACAACACTGGAGCTATTGCCCTTGCCAAGGAGCCCAGGTTTCACAAGAAGACCAGACACATCAAGCGTCGTTTCAACTCCATCCATGAAAATGTTCAAGATGGAGACATAGATATTTGCAAAATACATACGGATCTGAATGTCGCAGATCCATTGACTAAAGCTCTTTCGCGAGCAAAACATGATCAACACCAGAACTCTATGGGTATTCGATTCATCACAATGTAACTAGATTATTGACTCTAGTGCAAGTGGGAGACTGTTGGAAATATGCCCTATAGGCAATAATAAAAGGATTATTATTATATTTCCTTGTTCATGATAATTGTCTTTTATTCATGCTATAATTGTATTATCCGGAAATCGTAATACACGTGTGAATACTTAGACCAAATACGTCCCTAGTAAGCCTCTAGTTGACTAGCTCGTTGGTCAACAGATAGTCAGGGTTTCCTGACTATGGATATTAGATGTCATTTACAACGGGATCACATCATTAGGAGAATGATGTGATGGACAAGACCCAATCCTAAGCATAGCACAAGATCGTGTAGTTCATTTTGCTAGAGCTTTTCCAATGTCAAGTATCTCTTCCTTAGACCATGAGATCGTGTAACTCCCGGATACCGTAGGAGTGCTTTGGGTGTACCAAACGTCACAACGTAACTGGGTGACTATAAAGGTGCACTACAGGTATCTCCGAAAGTGTCTGTTGGGTTGACACGGATCGAGACTGGGATTTGTCACTCCGTATGACAGAGAGGTATCTCTGGGCCCACTCGGTAATGCATCATCACAATGAGCTCAAAGTGACCAAGTGTTTGGTCACGGGATCATGCATTACGGTACGAGTAAAGTGACTTGCCGGTAACGAGACTGAACGAGGTATTGGGATACCGACGATCGAGTCTCGGGCATGTAACGTACCGATTGAAAAAGGGAATTGTATACGAGGTTGATTGAATCCTCGACATCGTGGTTCATCCGATGAGATCAACGAGGAGCATGTGGGAGCCAACATGGGTATCTAGATCCCACTGTTGGTTATTGACCGGAGAGCCATCTCGGTCATGTCTGCATGTCTCCAGAACCCGTAGGGTCTACACACTTAAGGTTCGGTGACGCTAGGGTTATTAGGAAGACTTGTATGTGATTACCGAATGTTGTTTGGAGTACCGGATGAGATCCTGGACGTCACGAGGAGTTCCGGAATGGTCCGGAGGTGAAGATTTATATATGGGAAGTTGTCATACGGACACCGGAATGTTTCGGGGGCATATCGATATTGTACCGGGGCCACCGGAGGGGTTCCGGGGGTCCACCCGGAGGGGCCACCCCTCTCGGAGGGCCTCATGGGCCGCAAGGGGTAGGGAACCAACCCCTGGAGGGCTAGGCGCGCCCTCCATTGGCCCACGCGCCTAGGGTTGGGGGGGACCCTAGTGGGGGCGCCCCCCTTGCTTGGGGGGGGGGGGGG
>NC_057803.1:667926183-667928236 GCF_018294505.1 Triticum aestivum
TCTCATCTAGAGGGGGCCGGCCCCCTTCCCCCTTCCCCTATAAATAGAGGGGCGAGGGGAGGGCTGAACACCTGATCCAAGGCGCAGCCCCTCCCCTCCCCAACACCTCTCCTCCTCCGTTAAGTGCTTGGCGAAGCCCTGTCGGAGTACTGCCTCTCCACCATCACCACGCCGTCGTGCTGCTGCTGGAGCCTTCTTCCTCAACCTCTCCTTCCCCCTTACTGGATCAAGAAGGAGGAGACGTCATCCGCTCCGTACGTGTGTTGAACGCGGAGGTGCTGTCCGTTCAGCACCTGGTCATCGGTGATTTGGATCACGGCGAGTACGACTCCATCATCCCCGTTCCCTTGAACGCTTCCGCACGCGATCTACAAGTGGTATGTAGATGCAATCTCACTCCCATGACTCGTTGCTTAGATGAACTCATAGATGGATCTTGGTGAAACCGTAGGAAATTTTTTAATTTTCTGCAACGTTCCCCAACAAAATGATGATACCATGCCAACTAGGAACCTTTTCAGAGTTCATTTCAAATGCTTTTCAATTTCATGGTCTTATAGCTCAAAATAATCGGTAAATACATGAAAAATAACAAATGAAGTCAGAAAGACTTATAAATTTATGATGTGGCTGTGAATGGTGCATTTTGAACATAGAAAAACTATGGAGTTCAAATAAGTTCAAAAAAATGAAATCCCTTTGCAACAGACGAGTTTCCGTATGAAACTCTGATACTTCGAAGGAGATTGTCTGTTTTGTACACGAAGTGTATCCACTTTTCCCATAACCCTTGCAACTTTTTAGCACATGCTATGTGGGTGAAATGATGATACCATGCCAACTTTCAACCTTTTCAGAGTTCATTTGAAATGCTTTTTAATTTCAAGATCTTATAGCTCAAAAACCAGTAAATGCTTTTATAAAACTCTTATAGCAAAAGTAATCAACTAAAAAGCTTTTATAAACTTCTAGTATTTTCTAAACTAAAATTATGTAAAATTTATTCAACTAAAATTATCAAAGTATTTTCTGTTCAAAACATGAAAAGCAGAAAGAATTATCATGAAGAATTTTTTGTTAGAACTTTAGTAGCAAAAAGAATTTTCATAAAGATTTTTTTTGATAGAAACTAATATAACAAAACCTGTTTTTGAATATAATGATAAAACACAGTAATATTAAATAGCAGAAAAAAGAATCACTCAAAATATATTTTTATAGTGAAGTTATTCACAAACTAGTGATCCACACAAATTTCAAAGAATTAAAATTTAAACTATTCAAATTTGGAAACTAATGGAGTAACAGAAAGATTATAATTATTCTGAGCTAAAAGAAAAAAGAACAAAAAAATAAAGCAAAAATCAAAAGAAAATAAATAATTCAAAAAACAAAATAAAATACTGGAAAAAATAAAAAAAGCCGCCTAATGGGCCACACGGTCTGCAGACAACTAGAAACCCATCTGTACATGGGCCAGGATGCAGGCCCGCAAGCCCAGTAGGCCCAACACGACAGTGACAAGGGTAGGCAACTAATGCCTGCATATTAGAGAGGAGCTCAGCACCTGAGCTGCAATGCAGCTTATAAACAGGTGCTGAGTTCTCTCAGCTAGCGAGGTGGGACTAAACTTCCCACCGCATCGCGCTGTGCAAGGACTTTAGTCCCGGTTGGTGGCACCAACCGGGACTAATGGCTGGCTTTGGTCCCGGTTGGTGGCACCAATCGGTACCGATGACCCCCCTTTAGTCCCGCTTGGTGCCACCAACCGGGACTAAAGGCCTCTGCTTCCCGCCCTTTGGGCTGCTGAAAAGAGGAATTTGGTCCCGGTTGGTACCACCAACCGGAACTAATGCCACCTTTAGTCCCGGTTTGTGGCACCAACCGGAACTAAAGGCTTTGCTATAAGTTCACACTTAGGAAATTTTCACCCTCATCTCGCAGTTGCCGCCCCCGACGACGCCGACAACATCGACATCGCCAGGCTGCCCCGACGCCGCCCGCCGCCCCCGCCGTCGCCGTCGCCCCCCGCCGTCGCCGTCGCCCGCTCCCC
>NC_057803.1:667928925-667929741 GCF_018294505.1 Triticum aestivum
GCCCATTGCCCCGTGACCGTCCTCGCCGCCGACCCCGCGCTCCTCCTCACTTGTCCGGCCGGCGCCATTTTTTTTCATTTATATATATGCTTGTTTTTTTTTTCATATGTATATGCTTGTTTTTTCATATATATGCTTGTTATCATAAATATTTTTGTTCATATATATATGATGATTTTTTTATAGAATATGATGTTGTTTTTTCATGGATGATCACATATATGATGTATGCATGGATGTACAGATGAAATATGATAGATGTAATTTTTTATAGAACATGATGTTTTTTTATTCATAGTTTTTTTTGTTCATGAGAGAGGCGGGGACGTCGAGGGATCATAGATGTAAATTTTTTTCAGAATTTTTTATCGTGCATAAACCGATTTTAGACCACGGGAGCATCCCCCCTATCATTGCAAAAGTTGCTAAGTGATATTAAGGAAGAAGAAGAAAAAGAAGGATAGGAAAAAAGAAAATAAGAAGAGGAAGAAAGAACAAGAGGAGAGGAAGAAGAGGAGAAATAAATAAGAAGAGGAAAAAAGAAGAAAAAGAAGAGGAGAAGATAAAAGGAATAGAGGAGAAGAAGAAAAAAATAGAAAATTTTCTATTTTTTTCTTCTTCTCCTCTATTCCTTTCTTCTTCTCCTTTTTTTCTTCTTTTTTTTCTTCGATTGCTTCTCTTCTATTCCTTTCTTCTTCTCCTCTTTTTATTTCTTCTTTTGTCTTCTTATTTTTTATCGGGTATGTCATTGTCGATATACCCCCTCCCGATAACTTCAACATGAGGGGGGGTCGATATACCCCCTCCCCGATAACA
>NC_057803.1:667929991-667932732 GCF_018294505.1 Triticum aestivum
TCGCTCGACCAAAACTCTCGAGGACACCCAAACCCTAGGAAAAAATGATGTTGGTCTCTTACCCCCTCCCGCCGCGCTACTACCCGACAAACTCTCTCGAGGCCACCCAAATTTACCAAGTTAAAAGAGCATTGTCGTCGAGGCCACCCCAAACCCTTGAAGCATTGTCGAGGTCACCCCAAACCCTTGAAGCGTTGCTGAGGCCACCCCAAACCCTAGAGAAGCAGCGTCGAGGCCACTAATATGATTCCTTATTGTGATTATATTAGCTAGCTACTTCTATGTTTGCCACTAATATATCCAGCTGTCATGTTTGAATAATAATTGCCATGTTGTAAATATTTGCAGAAACTATGGAGCACCCCTGAGACGAAGAAACAGAAGAGATGTTGGGGGACATAATTGCAAAAGAAAGTGATGTCGTTGCGTCGTTTCTCAACGACACCGATGGTCTAGAAGGACAGGGTAGTGAAGAAGAAGGTTATGATTATGATGGCTCCGGTGACCCAATGCTGGCACAAGAAGAAGTAGACCGTCATGACGGCTCCGGTGACCGAACCGAGTCCAGCCAGGTATATATATTAGTTAAGCATGTGCTGACTAGCTAATTGATGCATTCATTGTTTTCGTATGTACACATATTAATTAACTCTCGTCTTTCTTCTTTTCTCTAGCCCTCCGGATCGAGCACAACTTCAGTAAAGAAACGAGGCCCGAAGAAAAAGTTGCGCTCGGATGAAAGGTTTGAAATCACAGCAATCGCGCGTGATGGCAAGCCGATTGAACCCATCCGGACAAGGGATGCATTTCGTGCTCAGTGCGGGGTTCTTGTTAGGGACAAGATCCCGATCAGTATCCAGCAATGGTTAAAGCCTAAGAAGGAAGACCCTGAGGTGTCTTATGTCTCTGATATGCAGAAAGAAGATCTTTGTACATCGCTTAAGGCAAATTTCACCCTACCGCCAGAGGAGGATCCGGAGAAGCCAGTTAAATAGCAATTGATCAAGTCTCATGCTCTTAATAAGATGGCAAAACTATTTAGGAGGTGGAAGAATGAGCTGAAAACAGAGTTTGTCGACGAAGATTTGACACCTTCATTCACCGAAAAGTATGAGAAGATCAGAGATCACTGGCCTGCATTTGTGGCCCACAAGACATTGGAAAAGAGTAAGAAGATGTCAGCGATAAACAAGAAAAATGATGTGAAGAAGAAGCATCACCATCGCACGGGGTCAGGTGGCTACCTCAAAGCGCGACCTTTGTGGGACAAGGCTGAGAATGACCTGATTGCTAAAGGGGTCGAACCAGAGACATTGAACTGGCCAGACCGTTGCCGGAATTGGTTCTTCGGGGTTGGCGGAACCTTGGACCCTGTAACAGGGAAGTGCGTTTGGATGGAAGAGCAACTGCGAATACCCATCACAAGGCTTCAAGAGTATATCGAGAAAGCGCAGCAAGGGACGTTCGTCCTAGACAGAGAGAAGGACGTGTTCACAATGGCTCTCGGGAATCCTGAGGACCCTGGACGGACACGAGGCACGCCAGGCTCCGTTCCATGGAAGGCTGGCTTTCCGGACGCAGGGGGTTAAAAAACCCAGGAGAGGAGGAAGAAAGTGGAGCATAGCCAACTGCAGGCGTTGCACGAAAGGGTACAAAGGCTAGAGGAACGAGAAGCAGATCGCAGCAAACGACCTGCAGAATCTTCCCCTGAAGCTACCCCGCCATCTCAGAGGAGAAGCAGTGTGGCTTCCACCAAGCAGACTTAGCAGCTGGAGCCTGTCTTCACGGCTCCTGCTAGCTACCCCGTGGATGCTATCACGGAGTCTCAACATTGCCACCTTATGACGCGATGGATGACATTGAAAGTCAAGGCGGCTGTTGGCTCTGTTATACCTAATGAACCTGGCGCAACCTACCATGGCCAACCGATTCCAGAAGGATATGCTAGGGTGATTGTGGATCAAATAACGGACGGATTTGAGGATCTTCAGCTTGACCACCCTACGGGTGAGGGGGAGATTCAGCTGGGTTCTTCTCTGAAGACTCCATGCCTATGGCGGAAGGAGCACATCAACCTTCCGAACTGGACGCCTCCGTCTCCTCCTCCTCCTCCTCCGGCAAGTCAGGGCAATCCACCTCCTCCTCTGCCTCCTCCTCCGGCGAGTGATCAAGGCACTCAGCCTCCTTCTCTGGCGCGTGGCGGCACCCCGCCTCCTTCTCCGCCTACGCCGGCACCCCCGAGCAGCTAGCCTCCTTCTCCACCTCGTCAACAAGGGCGGATCAAGAGACCCGCCGCCGCTCCGGCTGCTCCGGCGCGTCGTAGTCCTTCTCCTCCGCCTCGTAAGAAAGGAAAGATAGCTGCATCTGCTCCGTCTGCTCCGGCGTCTAGCAGCACAGCCAGAGCCGGGAGGCAATACAAATACGGTCCTTCTCTCAAGACTCCAGAGAAGTTACCATACGAGAGGACTGTGGAGGAAAACACGCATATCGTGCAAGCCGAAGTGAAGAACTTCTTTGAAGGGGTGAAAGCAAAGAAACATCCACCTCCGGAGGAGCAGATAGATCCGGTAAAAGTGAAGCGTACTCTGGCTTCCCTGAAGAAACCGCCAAAGTCTCCGGCGAAAGGCAACTATGAGCGCATTCTTACAAAGTCATTTGTGGAAGCGTCGCGGTCGGGAAGTACTATCGATGGTCAACGACAAGTTGGGAAAAAAGTTGCCCAACTCGGCGAACAAGCAAAC
>NC_057803.1:667932931-667941291 GCF_018294505.1 Triticum aestivum
TGTATAGCGATATCGTCGCTAATGTTCTGTGTGGGATGGTGCCCGGTTATAACAATCTTGAAGATTACCTGCCCGACGATGTACATTATGATTTCTTGGAGGTGGACGAACACAAATACGTGTACGGGAAGCCTCTCGTCAAAGATGAAAGATCTCACCAACGATGATGTTCAGATTCCATGATTGGTACATGAAAACCTGCAGAGAGTCTGAGGGGATGAATATTTTGACGCTGAGAGTCAGAGAGGAGCATGACCTCATTGGAATTGAACTGTTGAATGTTCCATTTGAGGAGTTCTTCACGTTTTTCAATCTAAAGGCCCTCGATAAATTAATGATCACTTGGTACTGCCTGTAAGTAGAGTACTACTTCTGTCATTAAGTCTCTATATATAGGTCAGCTCTTTCATTGCATGTATTTTTAATTATCCTCATTATATTATGCAGTGAAGATCGCCGAATAGAAGAAACGACAAATCGGTGATATTGGGTTCATTAACACAAATCTCATAGATGCATATATGGTTAAATCTCAGGCCAAAGAAACCGAGGCCAAGCTGCTACAATCGTTTGTATTAAACCAAAACAAAGCTATAATACTCTTCCCTTATGAATTGAAGTGAGTGTTACTGTCTTATGCATATTCGGTTTCCCTTATTAGTCAAGGTTATAGTAATGTAATTGATGAGTTATGCATGCATGCGCAGGTTCCACTGTATTCTCCTAGAGATTAAGCTTGAACAGGGACTAGTAACTGTCTTAGACTCGAGACGAAAAGATCCCAAGGAGTATGCGGACATGACTGAAATTCTAGAGAAGTAAGTTAAATCGATCATTATCGCACCATATCGGTAACTTTGTTCATTTCCTGATATCAAGTAATTGTTTTCTTTGTCTACTGGCAGGGTTTGGAAAAAATCACCTCAAAAACTCTGGGACTGCTGAAGAAGCTGCAATTTAGACACCCGAAAGTAAGTACTATAGTAGCATGTTCCACGCATCTCCTAGTGATTCAAGCGCTAGTTTCATCAATACCATTTAGCATGCTTGCTAATTATCAGTTTGATTGACCTCGATCTATTTCTTGTAAAGTGGTTGTGGCAGGAACAAGGGAATGATTACCGTGGATACTACATTTGTGAGTCCATCCGCCAGACGACCTGTGAGCGGGGCTACTCTGACAAACAATATGAAGTGCGTAAATAATAATATTCAAAATTTTACTTTATTACCATCATTTGTGTTCAGTTTCATTTATTCATATATATGTATTGACCCCCTTCTTCAAATTACATATTTCGGATGCGGGATGAACTCCTACCACCAGATCGTATGCGAGGAATTCAAGAGGAATTGGCGGGATTCTTTCTTGACCACGTGATCGCTAAAGACGGAGAATACCATGTGGACCCTAATCAGCTCGATTTTAATTAGGAGATTATATTGTAATTAAGAGATACTTATATTGTATATATGTAGCCAATCCGTAGCGTCGGATAGATATACGAGAACTTGTTGTTCGACCAATCTCTCAGAGAAGGAGAGGTGGTCGATATCACTTCTCTTTGTGTGCATATGTTCATCATGATCTTCTGTTTCCTTCATTTGCTTCCTAGCTAGCGTGTCTAGTCCTCTCTATACGTATAGTACGTAGCATCGACTAAGCACGGAGATAAGAGAGGACACTTCTCTCTATTAATTAGCTAGCTAACACAATATATGAAACACCTAAATTAACCCTCCAAAACCCCCTAACCCCTCTCCCCTTTAAAAAAAACAAAAATCCCAACACCTAAAATGCTGACACGTGAATGCCTATTGGTCCCGGTTGGTGCCACCAACCGGGACCAAAGGGCCTCCTGCCTGGGCTCGCCACACCGGCCACGTTGAGGCCCATCTGTCCCGGTTTATGCAAGAACCGGGACTAAAGGTATAGGGCATTAGTACCGACACTTTAGTCCCGGTTCAAAAACCGGGACTAATGGCCCTTAGAAACCAGGACTATGGGTCCTTTTTCTACTAGTGGAAGTGAGAATTTACAGGGATTAGTAGCTAGGTCATGAGAACTACTTTAGGAGAGGAGAGCAAGGACTATGTATCAGTGAGCATGGTATGGCCGGTAGTAATCATAACACACTTACTATCACTGAGTTTTTTTGAACTGGCCAGCAAATTGCTGGTTTTGATTAGCTTAGCAGAAGGGAGCGACAAAGGTGTTTGACCAAGCGATTGGTGGCTAGAGAAAAAGAGCAGCAAAACTAAAACAAAAAATGTGGGGTATCAGGCTGATCTCTCACGGTACATGCCCAAAAGAGTACTCTAAGCACGCAGCTCCCGCAATCCACCATTGCTCCATGTCGGAGCAGCAGAACCTGATGATGTTGTCCGCGCTTGGTGTCTTTCCTTTGAATACGGAGTTGTTCCTCTCCATCCAGATTCGCCAGCTGATGAGTGCGATCATGGATTTAGTGCCTCTCCGGGCTGTCAGGGCCGCAACATCGATGATCTTCTTGACCTTGGCAGAGGTTGTTGGTCCTTCCTTCCATACGCTGGGGTGCAAGGTGGAGCAGCCCACCCATGTCTCCGCTATGCTCCACACATGCATGGTCGTCGGGCAGTCCCAGATGAGGTGCACCGAGCTCTCGAGGTTGCGCATGCATGGGCAGAAATATCCATTTGGCCATCTGCGCCGTTGTAGCCTGTCATTGCACCACAGTCGGTTCAGGTGGAGCAGCCACAGGAACATCTTGTTCTTGCCCGCCGCGCCCACACCTTCCAGATGATCTTCTTGAAGCAGCGGGTGTTGTTTCCATCCAGCTGGACCTTGTATGCCGAGCTGGTGGAGTAGCAGCCCGAGCCGGTGAGGTTCCATGAGATGGTGTCTTGATACGTCTCCAATGTATCTATAATTTTTTATTGTTCCATGCTATTATATTATCCATCTTAAATGTTTTATATGCATTTATATGTTATTTTATATATTTTTTAGGCTAACCTATTAACCTAGAGCCCAGTGCCAGTTTCTATTTTTTTTCCTTGTTTTTGAGTTTTACAGAAAAGGAATACCAAACGGAGTCCAATTGATGTGCCAATTTTTGATGATTTTTTATGGACCAAAAGAAGCCCCCGAAATAAAAGAGTTGGGCCAAAAGAGTCCCGAGCCGTCCACGAGGATGGAGGGAGCGCCCTACCCCCTGGGCACGCCCCCTATCTCATGGACGACTCGGAGACCCCCCTGACGTGAGACCGACACCAAAAATTCCTATAAATACAGAAACCCCCAGAAATAAACCTAGATCGGGAGTTCCGCCGCCGCAAGCCTCTGTAGCCACCAAAAACCAAATGGGACCCTGTTCTGGCACCCTGCCGGAGGGGGGGGGGAATCATCACCGGTGGCCATCTTCATCATCCCGACGCTCTCCATGACAAGGAGGGAGTAGTTCACCCTCGGGGCTGAGGGTATATACCAGTAGCTATGTGTTTGATCTCTCTCTCGTGTTCTTGATTTGGCACGATCTTGATGTACCGCGAGCTTTGCTACTATAGTTGGATCTTATGATGTTTCTTCCCCTCTACTCTCTTGTAATGAATTGAGTTTTCCCTTTGAAATTATCTTATCAGACTAAGTCTTTAAGGATTTAAGAACACTTGATATATGTCTTGCATGTGCTTATCTGTGGTGACAATGCGATATTCACGTGATCCACTTGATGTATGTTTTGGTGATCAACTTGCGGGTTAAGTGACCTTGTGAACTTATGCATAGGGGTTGGCACACGTTTTTGTCTTGACTCTCCGGTATAAACTTTGGGGCACTCTTTGAAGTTCTTTGTGTTGGTTTGAATAGATGAATCTGAGATTGTGTGATGCATATCGTATAATCATACCCATAGATACTTGAGGTGACATTGGAGTATCTAGGTGACATTAGGGTTTTGATTGATTTGTTTCTTAAGGTGTTATTTTACTACGAACTCTAGGGCTGTTTGTGACACTTACAGGAATAGCCCAATGAATTGATCGGAAAGAATAACTTTGAAGTGGTTTCGTACCCTACAATAATCTCTTCGTTTGCTCTCCACTATTAGTGACTTTGGAGTGACTCTTTGTTGCATGTTGAGGGATTGTTATACGATCCAACTATGTTATTATTGTTGAGAGAACTTGCGCTAGTGAAAGTATGAACCCTAGGCCTTGTTTCGAAGCATTGCAATACCGTTTTCGCTCACTTTTATCATTAGTTACCTTGCTGTTTTTATATTTTCAGATTACAAAAACCTATATCTACCATCCATATTGCACTTGTATCACCATCCCTTCGCCGAACTAGTGCACCTATACAATTTACCATTGTATTGGGTGTGTTGGGGACACAAGAGACTCTTTGTTATTTGGTTGCAGGGTTGTTTGAGAGAGACCATCTTCATCCTACGCCTTCCACGGATTGATAAACCTTAGGTCATCCACTTGAGAGAAATTTTCTACTGTCCTACAAACCTCTGCACTTGGAGGCCCAACAACGTCTACAAGAAAAAGGTTTCGTAGTAGTCTCAAGTGTGCTGATCTAGCGCCGCTGCCCGGAGCTCCCTTGCCAACATAGTGGCCTACTGTACGATGCCCTCCATGTCGCCGTGCCTTAGGTCAAGGATCGGCCTGCCCCCTTGCAGTGCAACCCGCACTGTTCTGTTCTTCCTGGTAGAGTGGTTGAACAGCAGGGAGTAGGCATCGCGCTGCGGGCATCCCTCGAGCCAGCTGCGGTGCCAGAAGGCCGTCGTGTCACTGTTGCCGATGGTGACCGTCGTTGATGCCATGAAGAGGGCGCGATCGCCGTCGTCGTAGGGCGTGCCGGTACCCACCCATGGTCTCACCGGCTGCTGCAAGCTCCACCAGAGCCATCTTAGCCGCAGAGCGTGCACAAATTGCGGTAGGTCATGGATGCCAAGGCCACCACTACTTTCTGGCTCCGCAATGAGCTACCAAGCCGCCTTGCATTTCCCTCCCGATACCTCCTCATCTTGCGCACAGAGGAAACGGCGACGCGCCTTGTCAATGTCTTTGAAGAGCTTCTTGGGCACCCGTAGGACAGCGAGTGCGAAGGTTGGCATGGCTGAAAGGACACATCACACCAACACACACCGTCCGGCTAGTGGCATGAGCCTGCCCTTCCCCCCAGCCAACCATGTGCGAATTCTGTCAAGTATGAACCAGCCTAGTCCTTCCTATCATGACAGCGAGGCCAAGATATCTGATTGGGAAGCCTGTTGTCTGCCCGCCAAAATTCAAAAGGACGCCACCGAGGTCTATGTCGTCGTAGCAGATTGGGACGACAGAGGATTTTGGTGGGCTGACACGCAGCCCCGTGGCCTCAACGAAGAGCTTGAGGACCTCCATCAGTGCGTCGATCTCCTCCCTGGATGTGTTCGCGAAGATGATGGCGTTGTCGGCGTACAAGCTGACCCGTAGCCTTCCCGCGCTGCCCGGTATTGGCTGCAGGATCCCTGCACGCACCGCCTGTACTAACAGCCGATGCAGCAGGTCGGTCACGATGATGAAGAGGAGGGGCGAGAAGGGGTCCCCCTGTTGCAACCCGCAACGGTGGAAGATGATCTCGCCGTGGGTGCCGCTCAGCAGGCAGGCCGATGCAGAGGTTGACAGCAGGGAAGAGATCCAGTTTCTCCAGCGTGCACTGAATCCCAGCCGCTGCATCAGGTCGAGTAGATACTCCCATGAGACGCTATCAAAGGCCTTGGCTATGTCTAGTTTCAGAAGGAGCACTGGGGTTTTGCTGCGGTGCAGAGCTCTGATAGTGTTTTGCACGTACAGGAAGTTGTCCTGAATGCAATTCTTCTTCTGGAAGGCAGACTGGGCCGGCGAGATGATCTGATTTACTACCGTGGCGAGGTGCCTAGAGAGCACTTTAGCGATCAGCTTCGCGACGGAGTGTATCAGGTTGATGGGTCGGTAGTCACCAACAGTGGTGGCCCCTTCCTTCTTGGGCAGCAGGACGATCACCACAACGGCCTTGTCGGCCATTAATCACTGAGTTTCAGTGGAGTTTGTGCTCTGTTCTTGACCATGCCTCTTTTGTGTTGTTGTTTTTGCTGTTTCCGTTGGGGTTTTTTTGTTCGGTGATTTTGATCGACTTTCTCAGGGTATCGTACCGTACAGTCGGGTTTCTTGGTTGCATGGTGTCATTAGGTCCATTACCATCTGACCATGTCCACGTAAAACTCATTAATTCTTTTGTGTTGAACCTTCTGCACCAATAAACTAGAGTTTTTCCTCCTTTTTCTTCCCTGCTTCTAAAGTTTTGAGTTGGTGGTCGTCCATTCACTTTCAATGCAACACCTCCTCTCCAACCAGACAGCTGACACACAACCAAGCCATACTAGTGACAAACAACCAAAGCATACTAGAAGAAAGTCCGTGTGTTGCTATGGGCTACAATGCAAATAAATGAATCAAATAAATGATTAAGGTCATTTTCAAGTCCGCGACTCATTTCTCCCTCATATGTTCAGGCTACTTCGGACGTCAACTAGGTGTCCAGCGGGCTCCCCAAAATTAATTGTCTAGACAGTCCAAGCTCCCCCAAATCTATCCCATATGTGGGGGAGAAATATGATTATCCGGACTACGCGTCATGTTATCGCCAACACGCAGTTCCAGTATAAAAACCCCACTCCAGGACGCTGTTGGAAATATGCTCTAGAGGCTATAATATTGTATTGTTATATTTTTATTTTCATAATTAAGAGTTTATATTTCATGTTATAACTGCTATGACGGGAATATGTGATTCGATGAAAAACTCATATGCACGCGTGAGATGATAAATGGTAAAATATAGGTTCCGGGTCTTGCCTCTAAGACTGGCTCAAGTGTTGTTGGTGAGCATGTTTTCTCGATCTTAGAATATCGTTAAGTGTAAAGATAGTCATGAAAGAACATTGAGAGTACGATGTTAGAAGAACGATCATACCGAATCAACCCAATCTTGTTTGTTATACTTTGAGATAATATCATCTGAAATCAATTGTTATAACATAGAGCGTTAGCATGTATTTTAGTTTCTCAGACCATGAGAGTATCTTAGTCACTTCCTACCGTGTGGTGGACTTTGGGGTTGCTCAAACGTCATATGTAACTAGGTGATTATAACAACAACTTACGGATTCATCAAAAAGTTTGACAAGGGAATAGAAAGACTTGAGGAACAACACTATCACACGAAGTACTGACCACAACAACCATCCGAATACAAACACGACACCACCACATTCTAGGCTAGATACATCGATGCTGAAGCTTAGCTACATCCAGATACCACCAAGCAAACGAAAGATAAGCAACAAAGCACCACTTGAGGTAAATGAAGCATAGCGGAACATCGACGAGCTGAGGCCTTCAAAGCGGTGCCTTCAGGAAGGACACGACACCTGAGTGCCGTCACTGCCCAGTCGAATTGATTTGGATTTCACCTGGAGTGTCTTGGAGAGGATCGAGTAGCCACGACGATGCCTTCAGAAAGGAGGCGACTCCCACGGGCGCCGTTACCGGGTTTTCACCCCGGTTCGCTTGATCCATGCCTGAAACAGGTATGGGCACAGCCGTACCACCACCACCACCGTCGACCGTCGATCATCAGCCACCATGCCGCCCTCACGGTCATGATAACTGGCCAACATAGCCCACAAGCACCGTGGCAACCACCACCAGGGCCGCCTCCCCGCATCCACGACCAACCCGCCATCCTCGACACAAACCATCGCGCCGCCGCTTGGCAAAGGAGAAAGGCCGCTCCTTTCCACCCCAAAGCACACCCATGGCAGGAATGGAGAGAGTCGCACCACCGCTGCTGCGCCGCCCCCTCCACCAGTCGAGGACCACGGTAGAGGAAGCCGCCCGCAGCCCAAGCCAACCGAGGCCCGCACCGCTGCAAGGTCCGACCAGACCCAACACCCCTAAACGATCGCCACCCGCGCTGGCACCTCGCAGCACGCAACCGGAACCACCACCGCCACTCCACCAGGTCCACCAGCCCATGCAACGGCATAACAGCTCACCCATGACCCAGGCCGGACGCAACCCCCGCCGCAGGACAAGCCACCGGCACCAGATTGGCCAGATCTAGCCGGGACCGTCTCGCACGGCGCCACCTGAAGAAGACGCTACCCGCAGCAGCCGCACCGCCTGCGGGCTCCTAGGGCACCACCGTGCTGCCACCGGAGGGTTGCGCTACCGCCCAGGCCGCCCGCCGCCGCACCGCACGCAAGCCCGGCACCTCCGCCCACCAAGCCGTCCTGCGCGAGCCTCGGGGGCGAGCAGAGGAGAAAGAGAGGCCCCGCCGTCGCCGACGT